>NC_143223.1:0-21434 GCF_030267445.1 Bombyx mandarina | reverse complement strand
ACCCCGCTGGACCAGAACCAGCCTGCCGGGTCGGAAACGCGATACACCGTCGACCGGTCGCTCTAATCACTCCACGGCAGCGCGCTAGAGTGCTGGTAGCGCGCCGCGCGGCCTCACCCCCTCAGGTCGCCCCTTGACCTTCACCGGGGGGAGGCCGCCACCTACAGGGGCCGGGACGTACGGGCGTATTCCCGCCTCCGGCCCCCGGCTCGACGGCGACGGATCGGTGCGGAAAGGGAAGAGCTCTCCCTCTCTCGCTCCGCCGCCTCCTTCTGCGAGATGGTGGACTCGCAGAAGTCGAGCATCGCCTTCCAGGACGCGTCGCTGCCGAGCATCGTAGCCACGACGCGCGGCAGCGAGAGGTCCTCTCCAATGACCGCGACGAGGGCGGCGCGTTGCTCGTCGAATCCAGAGCAACGCGCCAGCGTGTGTTCCGCTGTGTCATCCTCGTCGCGGTCCGCGCAGTGGTGGCACTGCGCCGTCGGTTCCCTTCCGGCTATCTTGTGCAAGTACCGGCCGAAACAAACCATGGCCGGTAAGCATCTGCGTTAGCCGGAAGGTGAGGCATCCGCGGTCGCGGCCCACCCAGTCCGCGAGAACCGGGCGGACCGCCTCGACGGTACGGAGGCCGGCCGACGGGTCCGCCAAGCGGCGAGACCACGCCTCCAGCACGGACCGCCGAGATTGGAGCCTCCGCGCTCGAACTACTCCTTCGCCGGGGCGCCCTTCCCCCCTAGAGCGAAGGTCGCTACGCCACCGGTAATCGGCAGCGAGCGCCTCCGCCTCCAGGTCCCAGGGTGGCGCCCCGGCGAGCAAGCACGCCGCCTCGAAGGAGACGGTGCGGTATCCTCGGATCGCCCTGACCGCGATCGCGCGCTGCGGACGTCGCAGCGCGGCGACGTTCTCGCGGGTCAGGGCGTGGCACCATACGGGCGCGCCGTATAGTGCCATCGACCGCACCACCCCCATGTAGAGGCGGCGCGCCACCTGATCGGGACCCCCGACGTTTGGAAGCAGCCGGCTCAGAGAGCCGGCCGTCGCCATCAGTCGAGGGCCCAACTTCTCAAAGTGAGCGCGGAAGTTCCACCGACCATCCAGTTCGAGGCCGAGGTACCGAAGACCGGTCACCCCGACCCCGACGCGGACGCCTCCGATCACGAGGTGGGCACCCAGAGGCGGCGCTCGTCCCGGCCCGTGAAACAACAGGGCCTGGGTTTTGTCGAGCGCCACCTCGAGCCCCAACCGTCGGATCCTAGTGACGACGTGTGCCACGCCTGCGCACGCCAGACGGGCAGACTCCCGGTAGTCCCTCCCCGGAGCCACGACCAACGTGTCGTCGGCGTAACATATTACGCTCAGCCCGGGGAGGGGACCCCGAATGACGCCCCGCAGGACCCAGTCGTAGCCGATGTTCCACAGCAGGGGGCCCAGGACGGACCCCTGCGGAACACCGCGCTCGACAGGGAAGCGGTACATCGCCCCACCGTGTCCGATGCACTGGATCGACCTGCCCTCGAGATAGGAGCCGATCAGTCGGCGGAGGTATGCGGGGACGCCGTGATACTCCAGCGCCCCCGCGATCACCGACCAGGGCAGGGTGTCGAAGGCGTTCCTTACATCTAAGGATAACGCCATCGCCACCCCGCCCCGGGATACGGCTTCGTCGGAGAGGGCCCTCACGCGCAGAATTGCGTCGATAGTCGAGCGGCCCTCTCTGAAGCCGTACTGTTCCGCCGAAAGATCGGGACCCGTCTCGGTCAGGTGCCGGACGATGCGGGCCGCGACGATCCTCTCGAGCATCTTGCCCGCTTCGTCCAGCAACACGATGGGGCGATAGCCCGCGGGTGAGTCCGCGGGGCGCCCGTCCTTCCGCAGAAGGACCAGTCTGCCCGTCTTCCATTTCGACGGGAACCGTCCCGACTCGAGGCACGCTTCGAAAAGCCCCCCGAGCCGGTCCCCTAGGGCCTCGAAGGCCAAGCTCCAGACCCGGCCGTGAACACCGTCAGGGCCGGGGGCCGCGTCCTTCGCTCTCATTCTGGACACGGCCGCATGGATCTCCGCCCCCGTGATAGGGGAGGGGGCTCCTCGGCAGCGGGAACGCTGGGGCGACGCGGAGGCGTGCCCCACGTGGCGTCCATCTGGGGGGCTCAAAGTCCCCCCCGCTGCCGGCGGGAAAAGCGCGGAAACAATTTCCCGCAGCTGCCGAGGCTGGAGCCGCTCGGTCACCGGGAGCGCCCACGGCTGCAGTTTCCTGCGAACCATCTTGTATGGGCGCCCCCAGGGATCTTCGTCGAGCGACTCCAGGAGAGTCTTCATGCTCTGCTTCTTGGCCTCGCCGATGGCCAGCTGCAGCGCCGTCTGCTTTTGACGACAGTCAGCGTGCAGCTGGGCCGCCGTCTCCGCGAACGCAGCGTCGCGACGACGGCGGCGGCGGTGGCGTGCGCTCCGGCGGCGCGCCCTCACGCACTCCTCGCGGAGTCTTGCGATCTCGGGCGACCACCAGAACGCACCCCCACGTGGTGCTCGGGGGCCGACCCGGGGCATGGCGGCATCACAAATGTTTGCCATGTGCCCCGGAACCAGTCGACCTCCGCATCCACGTCCCGAGCCGCGCGGGTTTTGGCGCCCACGCAGCAACAGCGGCCGCCTCCATCAGCAACTCCTTGTTCATCCGTTTCAAGGCCCACCTGGGGAACGAACGGGGCGCACCTTGCGGGAGCTCCTCCTCGCCGCGGGCGCCCGCGGCTGACGACGATGACAAGGAGGAGGCGGAGAGCTCGAATCGGACGTATCTGTGGTCCGAGAGCGTCTCCGCCCCCTCTAGTACGCGCCAGCCGCGGGTGCGGCGCACGGCGGACGGGGACGCGAACGTCATGTCCACGTGAGATTCCCCGTTCCACCGCACGCAAGTCGCGACCGTGCCTCTGTTTAGGAGACAGAGGCCGGTCGCGATCGCCCACTCCGAAAGGGCCTCGCCTCGCGCATCCGTGCGGGGGGAACCCCAAGCCGTGCACTTGGCATTGAAGTCCCCCGCGACGATGACAGGGCGGGACCCGAGGCGGTGTAAAAGCGCCTCGAGCCCGCCCAGAAACCGCTCGAACTCGGCGAGGCTCCTGTTCGGAGAAAAGTACGCCCCGATCACGACGGTCCCGTCGATCCTAGCCGCGACGTACCCGGGTCCCCTGGCCACCATTTCCAAGGGGGGTAACGCCGCGGACTGTCTCAACACAATGGCCACGGAGCCGTCGACGTCCCCTATCCAGCAGTCCTGGTCGGTGGGGACGAAGTACGGCTCCGCGGCGACAGCGACGTCGATTGACCACTCCGCCATGGTGTGGACGAGGAGATCCTGTGCCCTGGCGGAGTGGTTCAAGTTGCACTGGAGGAAGCGGTGGACGCAACCCATTACGGGGCTACGTCCATCGCTCCCTCGTCTGTCCCGCCCTGCGGCTCGACAACAGCCGCGGCGGGAACTGACTCGCCGGCTGCCCTTTTTGCAGCCGGCTTCTTTTTCTTTCCGCCCCTCCTCGTTTTTGTAGAGGAGGGGGCGGATTTACACGCCGGGCCCCCGGCCCGGTGGTCGGCCTTCCTTTTGGCCGCGTCGCACAAGACGCAGTGCGGCGCGGCTGCGGTGCAGGAGGCTGCCTTGTGCCCCGGTTGGCCGCAGCGGAAACACAAGCCGCTGCGGTCCACGGTCGAGGGGCACTTGGCGAGGCCGTGGCCGGTGCCGAAGCACCGAAGACAGCGCCACGGCCTGGCATCCTGCAGCTGCACGTGGGCCACTACCCAGCCCACGCGCAGCCTTCCTGGGCTGTCGGAAGGCCGCCCCTGTGGAGGGGTGGCCAGGAGGGTCGCCGTTGCAATCGGGCAACGCGCCCACGCCGTCCGGGTTCCGGAATATGTCACCCGGAGCTCTCCAACTTTGACGTCGGCGAGGGCGCAGTTGCCCTGCGACGCGATGGCCGCGGCGACCTCCTCCTTAGTTGCGCACTCGTCGAGGCCCGTGATTTTGATTTCTCCCATCTTCACGGGCCGCGCGATGCGCACCACCTCGGGGTCCGGCAGGATTTCCCGCAGACGGACCGCCAGTTTTTCTGCCACGGCGCTGGAATTTGCGCCGGGGCATTCTACCAGGCGGGCCCCGTTGGCTGTGTGCCGGACCTTCAGGCCACCCTCCACGCCGAGGGCGTCCACATTTACGCCGCCGCGCGCCTGGGTCATCACGTCGTGATACGTGATGCCCCGTTCTTTGGCGGCCGGCAGCAGCTCCACGACCACTGCAGCCGACCGCGGGGCGCGCGGCTTTCTGCGTGCTCCTCCTCTTCTTTTTTGGCCCCTCGGCTCCGCTCGACCCTCTTGGCGGGGAGCAGCGGCCGCAGGGACGGGCTTGGGGCGCGGCGCAGCAGGCGCCGCCACCTTCTTGGGCCCGCGCCGCACCACCGTTGTCCAGGCCTCTTCCATATTGGCCGGGGCCGGGGGCAGCGGGCGGGGCTGGGGAGTCGGTGCCGGTTTGGCGGCGTTGACGCCTCCCTTCTTCTTTGTCCGGCTCCTGCCGGGCCCTGCCTTCGCAGGCTGGAGCGGAGCAGGAGCGGATGCCGGTTTCTTTGGGGGGGCAGATCTTGTTGCCCCCGAAGCTGCTGACCGCGAGACAGTCGCGGCGGGAATCCTCGCAGGTGTGGCTGTCTGTTTGGGGCCGCTATAAGTTTTAGCGGCCACTGTTCTACGAGGTGCGGGCACAGGCGCGCTGCCTTTCACCTCATGGGCGAGGGGCGGTCTCGCCCGCTCCACTTTGGAGCTGCGCGCCTCCTGTATAAGGAGCTGCCGCCTCAGCTCCTCGACCTCAGTGAGGCCTTCTGCTTCGGGCGGAGGAGGGACAGGGGCGGAGCCGCGTTGCCGCTCGATGAGATCGGCAACCATTGTTCGCAGCTCGGCCATGTCGACGCGGAGCTGACCGTTCTCCGCCCGAAGCAGGCCATTCTCGGCCGATATTTGCTCGAGGCGGGTGTGCAGCAGAGCCACTTCCTGCCGCAAGCCCGCCGTCTCCGTCGTCGTGGTGCGGTCCACGACGTCCTGCAGCCTTTCCTCAAGTGTGGCGGCCGCAGATTTCATGGCCGACACTTCTGAGCCCTTGAGGCCTGCAGTCGACTTGGCCGCAATGGTCTCAACAATTTTTCCGGCTATTTTACATGATCGGAGGGGGTCAGAGGGACCCACCAGCGTTAGGGATCGCTGTAGCCGCTCGATCTCTTCTAGCTTTCTATTATTTTTTGCCTCACGGCAGGCGGCCCTAGACTGCGCCGAAGAGGCAGCGTCCAGTCCGCAAGACGATGCCTTGTTAAAGTCAAATCCTGTGGCGGGCGACGCCGCAGCAGTCGCCGGCCCTTCCGCCAACGCCATATATTTGGCGCTGGCAGGCTCACCCTCCGAGGAGTCAGACGGAGCGGAGGACGCCGGCCGTCGAGCCGACTTCCGCTTCCGCCGAGTCCGTTGCCGAACACTATCGGCGAACAGCGCCGGAGTCTCCCTTCCACTTGACGCGTCGCCCCTCGCGGAGCTTCGCGCCGAGTGCAGGAATCAGGCTGTCGCAGCGCTCCAGTAGCACGGTGGGAACTCTGTCCCTTACGCGACCCGTGCCGTCGCCCCCTTCGTCTTGACAAAGTTTGCCCCCCCCAGAAACGGTGGGGCAGCGTGCGGCCGATCGCTCGACCGCACGGAGGGATTCTCCCCCCGCAGAACGGGAGGTACCCTCCTGGGGTAATAATTTTTTAACTGTTGCCATTATTCCATTTGTCCTTTTTTATTAACCAGGGGTCGGTCCCCTGGGGTCTGGTTGGTACCCTTGGGACTGGACTCCCTCCAGCCATTCATCCCATCGCCGGGCACCAGAGCTTAGGATTGGGGCATTTTTTAAAGAGGTTTACGTCCTCGCGGCCCCGTGCCTCGCGACAGCGGCCCCCGTCCCCCACACGGTGAGGATTACGGGTTGGCCGGCGGCCCGCCGAGTGCAACTAGCAACACGACAGACCACCGCCCGACGCTCAAAAGAGCAACAACCACGAAGCCACGCCGGTATACCGGTACCCCCCTCTGGAGGGCGTGCCCCTGTAGCCGAAGCCGGGGACATGGCGACCAGCGGCCGGAAGATGCGTAAGCAACGCCGGCTCACTTCTCCATCAAAGGGCAGGCCAAAAGTGGCCCACCACCACCCGTGGGTTACGTCCGAAACGGGTCGGACGTGACCCGAAAAACAAAAAGGGGGAAGAAGGGGGAAGAGAGAGGGAGCCCGAGCGTCTCCAGGAGGAGCACCCTTCAGCGAGTGAAGGGGGTGGAGAGCCCGCAACTCCCCCTGCTGGTTTTGGTCCGCGTCGTCCGATCTCTTTCGTTGCAAAGCCTAACTAGGCTACCCTACCCCTACACCTAACCTACCTACCTAACACCTAGGAATCCTTGCAACGAAAAAGACCGGACGATACCCCTGGGAGTGGGACTGTTCCCAGAGGATCCCGTTATCCGCCACCTACGGACGCGCCCGGTGGAAGTCCAGCAAAACTCCCCCACAGACGGAGCCCCCGGCCACGCAGAGTGCGCGCCGGGGGGCCCGCCCAGGTCCCTCGGGAACCTTTTTTTTTTTTTTTTTTTTTTCGGGTAGAGGGCCGAACCTCCTACGAGGTCCCCGCGCAAAAGGGGCGCGCGGGGTATGTGAGACTCAACGATCTGCATGGTGTTGTGAGCAGACCGCGGGCCCAAGGATTTTAGAGCCCACCCACTAAACGACTCCCCTGCACTCTTACACCCGACGTCCGATCCCCTCCGAGGTCAGAACCCGGATGAGGTAGGGGGGCTACCGCGGTCAACACTACAACCAGACGGCGCGGCTCACCCCAAGGACGCCCAGCCGACGGAGCCTTCGAGGCGAATCGAAGGCTCTGAAACGTCGGCCGTCTCGGTACGGCAGCCCGTCGGGCCGCCCAGACGGTGCCGCTGGTGTCCCGGAATACCCCGCTGGACCAGAACCAGCCTGCCGGGTCGGGACGCGATACACCGTCGACCGGTCGCTCTAATCACTCCACGGCAGCGCGCTAGAGTGCTGGTAGCGCGCCGCGCGGCCTCACCCCCTCAGGTCGCCCCTTGACCTTCACCGGGGGAGGCCGCCACCTACAGGGGCCGGGACGTACGGGCGTATTCCCGCCTCCGGCCCCCGGCTCGACGGCGACGGATCGGTGCGGAAAGGGAAGAGCTCTCCCTCTCTCGCTCCGCCGCCTCCTTCTGCGAGATGGTGGACTCGCAGAAGTCGAGCATCGCCTTCCAGGACGCGTCGCTGCCGAGCATCGTAGCCACGACGCGCGGCAGCGAGAGGTCCTCTCCAATGACCGCGACGAGGGCGGCGCGTTGCTCGTCGAATCCAGAGCAACGCGCCAGCGTGTGTTCCGCTGTGTCATCCTCGTCGCGGTCCGCGCAGTGGTGGCACTGCGCCGTCGGTTCCCTTCCGGCTATCTTGTGCAAGTACCGGCCGAAACAACCATGGCCGGTAAGCATCTGCGTTAGCCGGAAGGTGAGGCATCCGCGGTCGCGGCCCACCCAGTCCGCGAGAACCGGGCGGACCGCCTCGACGGTACGGATGCCGGCCGACGGGTCCGCCAAGCGGCGAGACCACGCCTCCAGCACGGACCGCCGAGATTGGAGCCTCCGCGCTCGAACTACTCCTTCGCCGGGGCGCCCTTCCCCCCTAGAGCGGAGGTCGCTACGCCACCTGTAATCGGCAGCGAGCGCCTCCGCCTCCAGGTCCCAGGGTGGCGCCCCGGCGAGCAAGCACGCCGCCTCGAAGGAGACGGTGCGGTATCCTCGGATCGCCCTGACCGCGATCGCGCGCTGCGGACGTCGCAGCGCCGCGACGTTCTCGCGGGTCAGGGCGTGGCACCATACGGGAGCGCCGTATAGTGCCATCGACCGCACCACCCCCATGTAGAGGCGGCGCGCCACCTGATCGGGACCCCCGACGTTTGGAAGCAGCCGGCTCAAAGAGCCGGCCGTCGCCATCAGTCGAGGGCCCAACTTCTCAAAGTGAGCGCGGAAGTTCCACCGACCGTCCAGTTCGAGGCCGAGGTACCGAAGACCGGTCACCCCGACCCCGACGCGGACGCCTCCGATCACGAGGTGGGCACCCAGAGGCGGCGCTCGTCCCGGCCCGTGAAAGAGCAGGGCCAACCTACTTTTTTTTTTTTTTTTTTTTTGGTATCGATGGGGAATCCCAGTCTTTACGGATACCCAGCCGACGGGGGTCGGACCGGGTTATGTCGGACTCCGCGCCTCCGGTGGAAGAAACAGGAAGAAGTCGCGAACCGAGGTCCGCGCCCTCGACCAATTAGTCCACGGAGACTACGCCTTGAGAAAGGCGCGCTGGGCTAAGTTCAGCTCGCGCCGAACCCGCCCAGCTTAACGACTACCGACTAAAACCCAACGAGCTCCTTTCTTTCCGGCATAGGGGGAACCTACGATACCACAGGGAAACGCGCCCCGCAGGCCCCCCACACCGGCTCCCAGCCTGACGAACGGCGGGATCAACGTCGGCCATTGCTGACCGCAACTTCTTCGTGAGGTAGGCACCGGAGCCACAGCGCCCTATACCCTCACCACCACGACTGGACTATCGTGTCGAGCATCAGGCGCCCCCGCGCCCGATGCCCGACGGTCCTTACGGGAGCTGAGCGGGGGCCCTTCGCCCGCGCCGCCCACCCCGTCTCTTTCGCCTGAGTGCAACTGAGTTTGGGTCGCACTCTCTCTCTCGCTCCTCCGTTTCGCGGAGCGTCATGACCAGGTCCGCATAGTCGGCCATCGCTCTCCAGCAACGCTCGTCCTCGACCATGCGGGACACTACGACCGGCAAACTTAAGTCTGCCCCGAGCACCGCGACAAGCGACTGCCGCGGATACTCCCACCTCGGGCACGCTTCGAGGGCGTGCTGCGCGTCGTCGTCTGGATGCCCGCATTGGTGGCATCCGGGATGCGGCTCTCTCCCGACCCGCCACAAGTACCTCCCGAAGCAGCCATGCCCCGAGAGGACCTGCGTGAGCCGGAAGTCGAGCACGCCGTGACGCCTGTCAATCCAGGCCTCCAACACGGGCACCAGGGCTGCGAGGGTGCGCCGCCGGGTTCGAGAACCACGGTGGATCTCCTCTGCAGCCAGCCTCTCTTTCCACTTCAACGTTGCCACGCGACGCGCAGCACGCCTCCATCGGGCGACGACAGACAAACGGGGCACACTTCCCCGACCCAAAGATTGCGCCCTGCGCCGGTACACCGCGGCCAGGACCTCGGCCTCGTACTCCCACGGAAGGGAACCGGCGAGGGCGCAAGCGACCTCCGTCGAAATGGTGCGGTAGCCCCGCACGACCCTCACCGCCAGCACCCTCTGAACCCTCTGCAAGAGGGCTGCGTTGCGAGCGGAGAGCGTGGGCGACCAGACGGGAGCGCCGTACAGGGCCATACTCCGCACCACTCCCAGGTAAAGACGCCGGACCGACTTTCCTCTTCCTCCAATGTTAGGGAGCAAGCGGGCTAAGGCACCCGCCGCCCCGAGCAATTTCGGGACCAGCACATCAAAATGCCGGTCAAAAGTCCACCTGCTGTCCAATACGAGCCCCAAGTATTTTATGTGAGGCCGGACAGCGATCGCAGTCCCTCCGATGGTTATGCTCGCGCCGGGAGGAGGCCCCTTCCGAGCCGGGTGAAAACACACGGCCTCGGACTTGTGCAGGGCAACCTCCAGGCCGAGCTTCCTTATTCTGGCTACGACTGTTGCCACCGCAGCCGCAGCCAGAATCGACGCCGAACGGTAGTCGTCTCCGTGGGCCGTCACCAGCGTGTCGTCGGCGTAGCAGATGACCTGCACGCCACGCAGGTTAGCCCCGCGGAGGACCCAGTCAAACCCGACGTCCCACAGGAGCGGACCCAGAACCGACCCCTGCGGGACACCACACGAGACCGCCTTCTGTCCCCACCCCCTCCGTTCGGGAAAGACCACAGCCCGCCCTGCGAGGTAATCCTCGATCAGGTTCCAGAGACCGGTGGGGACGCGGTGAAACCTTAACGACTCCAAGATCGTGCTCCAGGGGATCGTATTGAAGGCGTTGGATATGTCTATAGACACCGCCAACAATACGCCTCCCCGGGAGCACGCCTGGTCGGAGAGGTCGCGGACGCGCTGGACCGCGTCCAAGGTCGAGCGACCCCTCCGGAAACCGTATTGGCAGTCCGCCAAGTTTGGACCTACATTTTCCAAGTGCTGAACGAGGCGACTGGCGACGACGCGCTCCAAGAGCTTGCCGGCCTCGTCCAGAACGACGATCGGGCGATACCCCGAGGGTTGATCCCTGGGGCGCCCCTCCTTCGGAATCAAAACCAACTTACCTTTTTTCCATATTGCCGGGAACCTACCTTCTCGGAGGCACCTGCTGAACAGCCCTCGGAGGACAGGTCCCAGGCCACCTTCCATCTTCAATGCCAGCGCCCAGGCCCGATTTGGAATTCCATCGGGACCTGGCGCCGTTCTTTTTAGTTTCATTTTTTCGACGGCCGCATCAAATTCCGCTGGCGACACGTCGTCCTCTTCTTCGGCCCGAGCCCCGTCTCGTGCTGACGACATGACTGGGGGAACAAAGGGAATCTCGGGTGCGCTCGGGAACAGTCCCCCGACCACATGCCGCACCATGTCAGGCGGCAGGGTACTCGTCGTGGGTGGGGCCCAGGGGCGCATGGTGCTCCGCGCGATGTGATAGGGTCGCCCCCACGGGTCACGGTCCAGCGTCTCGAGCAGCTCCTTCCACGCCGCTTCCTTCGCCTCCCCGATCGCGACGCGCAGGGCGCGCACGTCCACCCGGTAAGCTTCGTACGCCCGGTCCTCCTCTTCCTCATCCCGACGCCTCCGACGACGAAGGTGCTGGTATCTTCGTCGACTGCCGGCGCACCGGCGTCGCAGACCGGCGATCTCCACATTCCACCAATAGACTTGGCGCCTCGGCGCGTACGCTCGGACGCGGGGCATGGCGTGGTCGCAGACTCGCGACATCGCCTCGCGCAGCCGCTCCGCACCCTCGCGCACGCCCGCCGGCTCGCCCAGGGAGTCCAACCGCCAAGCCTGGACGACGGCCGCCTCCTGCAGTCGCTCCACGTCGAGGCGCTTCAGGGCCCAGCGCGGACCCTCCGCGCCACCATCAAAGGGCAAAGTCGCCGTCGAAGACTCCGGGGCCGTGGCTACACGAAAACGAATGTAGCGGTGGTCGGAGAGCGTCTCCACGTCGGACAACACTTTCCAACCGCGGACGCGGCGCGCGACGTCGGGGGTCGCGAACGACACATCCACCACGGACCCACCCGAACGACGGACGCATGTGTTCTCGGCGCCGCGGTTGAGGACAACGAGACCGCTCCCGACCAACCACTCCTCCATCTCCCGTCCCCTGGGACAGGTGACCGGCGAACCCCAAGCGGACGACTTCGCGTTGAGGTCCCCGAGAACGAGCGCGCGCCTTGAGCGCGACCTCCCCACTACCTGACCGAGTTCGTCTAGAAAGGACTCGAATTCGGCGAGCGGCCGGTTGGGGGAGAAGTACACCCCGACGACGAGCAAGCCTGCCCAGAAGACTGCCACGTAGCCCCGACCCCTCTGCACGACGTCGAATTCGGGCGGAGCGCCCACCGCCGACCGACGCTGGACCACGGCCACCAGGCCGTCAACATCTCCCGCCCAGTCGGGAACCGAAGGGACCCGGTAGGGCTCGGCGACGACCGCTAGATGGGTCAATCGCTCCGCCATGCTCTGGATCAGCAGGTCCTGAGCCCTGGCGGAGCGATTGAGATTGCCCTGAAGGATATTAAAAGGGCTGCTGGTCATCGTCCGTCGTCCATCGGTGTCGCCGTAGCCGTACCGGGCCGACTCCGCTGACTCTCTTCGGCGGTGCTCATCATCGGTCGTCTCTGTTTCGGGGGCTTGGCGCAAGCCTTGCCCCCGGAGACGTGCGCTGCAGGCCTACCGGTGCCGGCGCAGATCGTACAGTGCGGGGTGAGCGTGCAGCCCACGGACTTGTGGCCGGTCTGGCCGCAGCGGTAGCACTCACCACTGCGGTCCACCGACGATGGGCAACGGGCACTCACGTGGCCCAGTGCGTGGCAACGGTAGCACTGCAGGCGCCTCGCCTCGAGGAGTTGCGCGCGAAGGACGCTCCACCCGATCCGTAGCTTGTCGACGGCCAATATTCTTTTGACGCCCGCTATGGGGCATCTGACCAAGACCTGGCCAGTGCCTCCGGGGCCCATTTTTATTTCCCCAACCTTCACGGTGTCGGGGGGGCACTCTCCAATCCTGGCGACCGCGGCACCAAGTTCCTCCCGGGATATGGATTCGTCGAGGCCGCTCAGTCTGACAGCGGCCATTATTGTCGGCCTCGAGACGACAATGCTGTCCGAGGGCAAAACCTCCCGTAGTTTATTCGCCAGCAAATCGGCTTTTTCGTACTGGTCGGCGCCGTCTACGACCAATACTTTTGCTCCCGTCACCGCAGAGCGTATCCGCTGGATAGGGATCCCCAGCTCTGCCGGATCGATCTTAGCCCTAGCCTCGGCGAGGACTGACCGATAGGTGACTCCGCGCTCGATGGCCTCCGGCTGCAGCTTGACAATAACCGCCTGCGAGCGCGGTGGCCGGAGTCTCTTCTTCTTTTCCTTCAGGGGCGGTGGAGCGGGCACGGTGCCGGTCGCCGTTGCCGTCCTCGGCTTGGCACCTCTTCGGGCTACCGTCGTCCACGCTTCCGTCAGAGCAGCTGGGGCGGGGGGGAATGTCCGTGGTTCTGTGGGAACCGGCTGCTGCCTGTTTTTCGGCGCCTTCTTTTTCTGTAGGCCGCCACCGTTGGGTGCCGCGGTCGCGACCGCAGCTGTTGGTTCGGGCGTCGGCATTGATTCTGCTGCCATTGGTGGTGTCGGCGTCTTTTCCTGAGCGCGGCTCCTCCTGTGGTCTGCGGCCAGTGGTGGCCTCAGCCTTGGCTCCGGCGGCAGCCGTGCTTCCATCACTGCGAGGCGCGCGTCTAGCATCGTTCCGACGGCACGCATGATGCGCTGGAGGCGCCGCTCCTCCTCATCGTCGCTCCGTTGGATCGGGGCGGGGGCGGGTATGGCTGCCGGTGATCCCACTGCATGGGCCAGGCGCGCCATCTCCGACCTCATGTCGGCGATCGCCTTCTTCATGTGCAGGATCTCCGCCTCCTGCCTCCTGCAGAGCTCCTGCAGCCTCTTATTTTCACCGTCGGTAGTCCTCGCTGCCATCTCTTCCTTGGCCTCCCGAATGGCGAAAGCCATCTCCTTCAGGGCACGTACGTATGTGCCCTTCAGGTTTCCTGACTTTGCCGCAATAGTGACGGCCAATTTTGCGGTCTCCTCCAGTCTATTTTCAGGATCGGGTCTGGATTCCCCGGTACTGCCCGCGACGGAGTTCTCCTTCACCCTGAGGTTCCGGACGCTCTCCATAATCTCCTTTTCGGCGAGCAGCGCCATCTCCTCGCGTTGGGCCTTCAGGTGCGCCTCCTTGGCGGCCGTGAGGCCAACGTATTGCCCTATTGTGGACGGTCTTCCTCGACCCCTTTTGGACGATGTCTTGGATGTTGTGGCTCTGTTGGGCGAGCGCACCGTATCTTCACCTGAACTGCTCCCAGTTCTGTCCGGACTGTATGCTTTGTTCCTTTTTCTTCTGTTCCTGGTCGGGGACGAACGAGTTGAGCTGGCAGTGGCCATGCCGTCGTCTGACAGGATACTAATCACTTCAATGTCCTTCACGGACCCTCCTCTACTTACATCGTTTCCTCCGTCCTTCACGGACACACTACCGCCGTCCTTCTCGGACCCCTTAGAGCAGTTATTGCCCCCCCCAGAAACGGTGGGGCAGCGTGCGGCCGATCTCTCGACCGCACGGAGGGATTCTCCCCCCGCAGAGCGGGAGGTACCCTCCTGGGGTAGATTATCTTCATAACTGATCATTTCATTTTTGGTTTTCCTGTTTTTATTAACCAGGGGTGCGGTCCCCTGGGACGCCCTCACGACTGGTCTCCCACCAGCCATGCATCCCATCGCCGGGCGCCAGAGCTTAAGATTGGGGTATTTTTATAGAGGTTTACGTCCTCGCGGCCCCGTACCTCGCGGCAGCGGCCCCGTCCCCCACACGGTGAGGATTACGGGTTGGCCGGCAGTCCATCGAGTGCAACGAGCAGCACGACAGACCACCGCCCGACGCTCGAGTGAACAATAATCCACGAAGCCACGCCGGTATACCGGTACCCCCCTCAGGAGGGCGTGCCCCTGTAGCCGAAGCCGGGGACATGGCAACCAGCGGCCAGCAGTCGCATAAATGCAACGCTGGCTCACTCCTACGACAACAGGGCACAGAGTGCCACCGCTCACGGCACGCCGGCAGTCCGCTGCCGGCGGAAGCTGCGTTCTCCAGAAGGAGGGCGCAGTTCTCCCGCTCCCCTAGTGCTGGTTTGGTCCGCGTCATCCGATCTCTTTCGTTGCAAAGCCTAACTAAGCTATCCTACACCTAAGTCTAATCCTAAGCCTAGAACCTACGCCTAAGAATCCTTGCAACGAAAAAGATCGGACGATACCTCTGGGAATGTCGCCCAGAGGATCCCGTTATCCGCCACCTACGGACGCGCCCGGTGGAAGTTCAGCACAACTCCCCCACAGACGGAGCCCCCGGCCACGCAAAGTGCGCGCCGGGGGGCCCGCCCAGGTCCCGGGAACCTAACCTAACCTAACCTAACCTAACCTAACCTAACCTAACCTAACCTAACCTAACCTAACCTAACCTAACCAAGTGTCAAGAGACAAGCCTAAGGCGAGCACTACAAGGAAATATAACACCAGGGACGTGAATTGGCAATCTTTTATTGAAAAGATAACCCAACTCAAGAGCGGCAAAAATCTTGGCACCCAAAGATTGGAAGCGTTAAACACAAAGGAAGAGTTAGAGAACACCATAAACGAGTATGATACAGTTGTGATCGAGGCTTGTGAAGAGGTCTTCTCAAAAATAAAGTGTAAAACCAAACCGAAGATTCCTTGGTGGACCAAGGAGTTGGAGGTTGAGAAAAAGAAAACACTTACCCTAAAGCGACGAATCCGCTGCGCAGCACCCTACAGGAGGAGCACCGTCGTAACCAGGTACCTGAAACAAAAAGAAAATTATGAAAATGAGGTAAAGAAAGCCAAGACAAGCAGTTGGAAGGAGTTCTGTGGAAGGCAAGAGAAGGAAGGTATGTGGGATGGGATATATAGAATCTTAAGGAAGACAACCAGAGGCAGGAGGATGAAATGATGGTGAAAGGCGACAGGGTGCTGACTCCAAAGAGTCGGTACAGAGCTCGCGGATACATTCTTCCCAGACGACAACAGCCAACCGACTCAGAGCATCATCGGGAAATAAGGAGAGCCGTGGAGTATATAAACGGCCAAGACGAGAAAGAGGAACAGGATCCACCTTTTAGTAAGGAGGAGCTGTTAAATGCCGCGAGAGCCTCAAACCCGAAAAAGGCACCTGGGGGGGATGGAGTGACTGCGGATATTGTCCGGGCGCTGGTCGAGGTGACACGGACTTCCATTTGACGATGGGCAACAGATGCCTAGAACTGGGCCTTTCCCCACCATCTGGAAAGAGGCCACGGTTGTGGTATTAAGAAAGCCGGGTAAGGCAACTTATACTGCACCAAAGTCTTATAGACCCATTGGCCTCCTCCCGGTGATGGGGAAACTGCTCGAAAGGATGATCGTTGGCCGTCTCAAGTGGCGTCTGGTCCCCAGACTGAGCTCGAGGCAGTATGGCTTCGTACCGCAGAAGAGCACAGAGGACTCCCTCTATGATTTGATGGAACACGTACGGAATAAGCTGAAACAAAAATTAATTATAGCCATGGTTTCATTAGACATAGAGGGGGCCTTTGACAGCGGCATGGTGGCCCGCCATCAGACTGAGGTTGGCGGAGGAGAAGTGTCCCATCAACATCCGAAGAATACTTGACAGCTATCTGACAGATAGAAAGGTTAAGGTGAGGTATGCGGGAGAGGAGACGCAAAAAAGCACCAGTAAGGGGTGCGTACAGGGGCTCGATAGGGGGACCCATTTTATGGAACCTCCTGATCGACCCCTTACTAAAGAATCTGGAGCAGAGGGGGCACCACGTACAGGCATTTGCCGATGACGTGGTGCTCGTGTTTAGTGGAGAGACGTCGAGCATTAACGCCAGCGCTAGGGAGGCACTTGATTATGTTTTGGAGTGGGGTACCAAAAATAAACTCAAGTTCGCGCCACAGAAGACAAAAGCGATGGTTATAACCAACAGGCTAAAGTACGACACCCCACGCCTGAGCATGGGAGGGATTCCAATTGACATGGACAGCGACATAAAATTGCTGGGCCTAACTATCGATAACAAATTGACTTTTAATAACATATCACCCTCTCATGTAGGAAAGCATTGGAAATATATAAGCATTTAACCAGAGTGGCAAAAATAACATGGGGACTGGACGCGGAAATAATAAAAACAATATACACGGCAGCAGTGGAACCGGTCATCATGTATGCGGCTGGGGCCTGGGCGAAGTCCGCTGCAAAGTTGGCATCTAGAAAACAACTCAATGTCGTGCAAAGAGGCTTCGCCCAAAAAATATGCAGAGCATACAGAACGGTTTCGCTCAACTCCGCACTCGTACTGTCCGGGATACTGCCTCTCGACCTCCGTATCAAAGAGGCTGCAACACTATTGAGATTAAGAAACGAAAAAAGGAGCACGCCTACGGAGATAGGGAGGTCGAGAAGGAAGTAATGTACACCAAAACCGCACACCCTGCATGTAAGCCACACCTACAGTATAAACATCTGGAGAACCAGGAGCAGATTAACACCCTGGAAATTTACAATTTAAAAATCTACACGGACGGCAGCAAGTTTGAGGGCAAGGTCGGGGCCGCTTTTTCCTTATGGAAAAACGACCTCGAAATCGAGTCCAAAAAGTTTAAGCTGTCGTCTCACTGCACTGTATACCAAGCTGAACTCCTGGCTCTCCGAAACGCAACGGTGGTGGCCCTGGAAAGGGCTGGATATTCATTTGGAATATTTAGTGATTCCAGGGCTGCCCTTGACACCTTATGCAATAGTGAGACAAGGCACCCTCTAGCAGTACACGCACAAAATAACATAAACCAGGCAACACAAGCAGGGAAAACAATCTCGCTATACTGGGTGAAGGCCCATGTGGGGATAGCAGGAAACGAGAGAGCGGATGAGCTCGCGAAATACGCCGCGCTACACTTAAAAACTAAACCTGTGTACGATCAATGCCCGTCTCATTCATGAAGAGACAAATCCGAGAGGACACTCTCCATGAATGGAATCGGAGGTACATGGAGGGACCCACCGCATCCGGTACAAAAATATTTCTGCCCGACGTCTACATAGCCCAGAAATTTATAAAGTCAGAGAGCATAAACATGCACCTCACGCAAGTACTCACTGGGCACGGCGGGTTCTCGGAGTACCTGAATCGCTTCCGGTGCAAAGAGAGCCCGTCGTGTATTTGCGACCCGGACATGGCGGAAACAGTCGTCCACTTAATTGTAGAGTGTCCGGTGCATTGTAGTGATCGACTTGAAATTGAACAAAGAATTGGAATCAAAATAGAAATTACAAAACTAAGTCAATTAATGTGTGAAAAAGAAACTAAACAAGACTTCATAAAATATTGCACCAAAATAATACAAAAAGTAAACTCTAGAAACAAATAAATTGTATATAAAAGGATATTTTGAAATATGCGGATATATACAATGTTAAAATTAATACAAACACAAAATCATCGAATCACTACAATGCCAAGCAAATTCCTCGTAGCGACCTCTAGTTTTAAAATAGGAAAAGAAATGTTGTAAGAATAATGGAAATTTTAAATGTAATGTATTAAATGCAATGTAAAGTAAATATTATTTAATGTATTAATGTAATTAGATAGGATATTATAATGCAATTTATTAATGTAAATTTTGATATTGGTAATGTAATCACTAGATAACGTAAAGCAAATGTAAATATAATTATGTACAATGTACAACGAGAAATGTGACAGATAGACAATGGAATGCGAATAAGAAGTGAAAATGAAAATATATCGGAAAAAGTGAAGGAATAAAATGTAAAATAATGGTATAAAGTAGAATATAAGGGAATTGAAGTATAAGTATAAGAAAGGAACAGAGAAATGAACCCAACATTACAAAGAGTAAAAAAGATAATTGGAAAAATAGCAAAATAGCCTAAAAAATGTCTCTGACAATTACTCGTCAGGGGAACGCGCAATAAAAAAAAAAAAAAAATAAAAAAAAAAAAAAAAACCTAACCTAACCTAACCTAACCTAACCAAACCTAACCTTTTTTTTTTTTTTTTTTTTTTTTTTCGGGTAGGGGGCCGAACCTCCTACGAGGTCCCCGCGCAAAAGGGGCGCGGGGGGTATGTGAGACTCAACGATCTGCATGGTGTTGGGGGCAGACCGCGGGCCCAAGGATTTTAGAGCCCACCACTAAACGACTCCTCTGCACTCTTACACCCGACGTCCGATCCCCTCCGAGGTCAGAACCCGGATGAGGTAGGGGGGCTACCGCGGTCAACACTACAACCAGACGGCGCGGCTCACCCCAAGGACGCCCAGCCGACGGAGCCTTCGAGGCGAATCGAAGGCTCTGAAACGTCGGCCGTCTCGGTACGGCAGCCCGTCGGGCCGCCCAGACGGTGCCGCTGGTGTCCCGGAATACCCCGCTGGACCAGAACCAGCCTGCCGGGTCGGGACGCGATACACCGTCGACCGGTCGCTCTAATCACTCCACGGCAGCGCGCTAGAGTGCTGGTAGCGCGCCGCGCGGCCTCACCCCCTCAGGTCGCCCCTTGACCTTCACCGGGGGGAGGCCGCCACCTACAGGGGCCGGGACGTACGGGCGTATTCCCGCCTCCGGCCCCCGGCTCGACGGCGACGGATCGGTGCGGAAAGGGAAGAGCTCTCCCTCTCTCGCTCCGCCGCCTCCTTCTGCGAGATGGTGGACTCGCAGAAGTCGAGCATCGCCTTCCAGGACGCGTCGCTGCCGAGCATCGTAGCCACGACGCGCGGCAGCGAGAGGTCCTCTCCAATGACCGCGACGAGGGCGGCGCGTTGCTCGTCGAATCCAGAGCAACGCGCCAGCGTGTGTTCCGCTGTTCTCCTCGTCGCGGTCCGCGCAGTGGTGGCACTGCGCCGTCGGTTCCCTTCCGGCTATTTATGCAAGTACCGGCCGAAACATCCGTGGCCGGTAAGCATTTGCGTCAGCCGGAAGGTGAGGCATCCGCGGTCGCGGCCCACCCAGTCCGCGAGAACCGGGCGGACCGCCTCGACGGTACGGAGGCCGGCCGACGGGTCCGCCAAGCGGCGAGACCACGCCTCCAGCACGGACCGCCGAGATTGGAGCCTCCGCGCTCGAACTACTCCTTCGCCGGGGCGCCCTTCCCCCCTAGAGCGGAGGTCGCTACGCCACCTGTAATCGGCAGCGAGCGCCTCCGCCTCCAGGTCCCAGGGTGGCGCCCCGGCGAGCAAGCACGCCGCCTCGAAGGAGACGGTGCGGTATCCTCGATCGCCCTGACCGCGATCGCGCGCTGCGGACGTCGCAGCGCCGCGACGTTCTCGCGGGTCAGGGCGTGGCACCATACGGGGCCCCGTATAGTGCCATCGACCGCACCACCCCCATGTAGAGGCGGCGCGCCACCTGATCGGGACCCCCGACGTTTGGAAGCAGCCGGCTCAAAGAGCCGGCCGTCGCCATCAGTCGAGGGCCCAATTTTCAAAGTGAGCGCGGAAGTTCCACCGACCGTCCAGTTCGAGGCCGAGGTACCGAAGACCGGTCACCCCGACCCCGACGCGGACGCCTCCGATCACGAGGTGGGCACCCAGAGGCGGCGCTCGTCCCGGCCCGTGAAAAACAGGGCCTGGGTTTTGTCGAGCGCCACCTCGAGCCCCAACCGTCGGATCCTAGTGACGACGTGTGCCACGCCTGCGCACGCCAGACGGGCAGACTCCCGGTAGTCCCTCCCCGGAGCCACGACCAACGTGTCGTCGGCGTAACATATTACGCTCAGCCCGGGGAGGGGACCCCGAATGACGCCCCGCAGGACCCAGTCGTAGCCGATGTTCCACAGCAGGGGGCCCAGGACAGACCCCTGCGGAACACCGCGCTCGACGGGAAGCGGTACATCGCCCCACCGTGTCCGATGCACTGGATCGACCTGCCCTCGAGGTAGGAGCCGATCAGTCGGCGGAGGTATGCGGGGACGCCGTGATACTCCAGCGCCCCCGCGATCACCGACCAGGGCAGGGTGTTGAAGGCGTTCCTTACATCTAAGGATAACGCCATCGCCACCCCGCCCCGGGATACGGCTTCGTCGGAGAGGGCCCTCACGCGCAGAATCGCGTCGATAGTCGAGCGGCCCTCTCTGAAGCCGTACTGCTCCGCCGAAAGATCGGGACCCGTCTCGGTCAGGTGCCGGACGATGCGGGCCGCGACGATCCTCTCGAGCATCTTGCCCGCTTCGTCCAGCAACACGATGGGGCGATAGCCCGCGGGTGAGTCCGCGGGGCGCCCGTCCTTCCGCAGAAGGACCAGTCTGCCCGTCTTCCATTTCGACGGGAACCGTCCCGACTCGAGGCACGCTTCGAAAAGCCCCCGAGCCGGTCCCTAGGGCCTCGAAGGCCAAGCTCCAGACCCGGCCGTGAACCCGTCAGGGCCGGGGGCCGCGTCCTTCGCTCTCATCTGGACACGGCCGCATGGATCTCCGCCCCCGTGATAGGGGGAGGGGGCTCCTCGGCAGCGGGAACGCTGGGGCGACGCGGGGCGTGCCCCACGTGGCGTCCATCTGGGGGGGCTCAAAGTCCCCCCCGCTGCCGGCGGGAACAGTGCCGAACAATTTCCCGCAGCTGCCGAGGCTGGAGCCGCTCGGTCACCGGGAGCGCCCACGGTTGCAGTTTCCTGCGAACCATCTTGTATGGGCGCCCCCAGGGATCTTCGTCGAGCGACTCCAGGAGAGTCTTCATGCTCTGCTTCTTGGCCTCGCCGATGGCCAGCTGCAGCGCCGTCTGCTTTTGACGACAGTCAGCGTGCAGCTGGGCCGCCGTCTCCGCGAACGCAGCGTCGCGACGACGGCGGCGGCGGTGGCGTGCGCTCCGGCGGCGCGCCCTCACGCACTCCTCGCGGAGTCTTGCGATCTCGGGCGACCACCAGAACGCACCCCCACGTGGTGCTCGGGGGCCGACCCGGGGCATGGCGGCATCGCAAATGTTTGCCATGGTGCCCCGGAACCAGTCGACCTCCGCATCCACGTCCG